>NC_052319.1:32706661-32739161 GCF_016432855.1 Salvelinus namaycush
GTGTAATCATGTAGTATGTTGTGGTAGAGTAGTGGTAATAATGTAGATATGTTGTGGTAGAATAGTGTGTAATAATGTGTGTATTGTAGATATGTTGTGGTAGAGTAGTGTGTAATAATGTGTTGTATTGTAGATATGTTGTGTAGAGTAGTGTGTAATAATGTGTTGTATTGTAGATATGTTGTGGTAGAGTAGTGTGTAATAATGTGTTGTATTGTAGATATGTTGTGGTAGAGTAGGTGTAATAATGTGTTGTATTGTAGATATGTTGTGGTAGAGTAGTGTGTAATAATGTGTTGTATTGTAGATATGTTGTGGTAGAGTAGTGTGTAATCATGTGTTGTATTGTAGATATGTTGTGGTAGAGTAGTGTGTAATAATGTGTTGTATTGTAGATATGTTGTGGTAGAGTAGTGTGTAATAATGTGTTGTATTGTAGATATGTTGTGGTAGAGTAGTATGTGTGTAATCATGTGTTGTATTGTAGATATGTTGTGGTAGAGTAGTGGTAATAATGTGTTGTATTGTAGATATGTTGTGGTAGTGTGTAATAATGTGTTGTATGTAGATATGTTGTGGTAGAGTAGTGTGTAATAATGTGTTGTATTGTAGATATGTTGTGGTAGGTGTGTAATAATGTGTTGTATTGTAGATATGTTGTGGTAGTGTGTAATAATGTGTTGTATTGTAGATATGTTGTGGTAGAGTAGTGTGTAATAATGTGTTGTATTGTAGATATGTTGTGGTAGAGTAGTGTGTAATAATGTGTTGTATTGTAGATATGTTGTGGTAGCGTAGTGTGTAATAATGTGTTGTATTGTAGATATGTTGTGGTAGAGTAGTGTGTAATAATGTAGATATGTGTGGTAGAGTAGTGGTTGTAATAATGTGTTGTATTGTAGATATGTTGTGGTAGAGTAGTGTGTAATAATGTGTTGTAGATATGTTGTGGTAGAGTAGTGTGTAATAATGTGTTGTATTGTAGATATGTTGTGGTAGAGTAGTGTGTAATAATGTGTTGTATTGTAGATATGTTGTGGTAGAGTAGTGTGTAATAATGTTGTTGTATTGTAGATATGTTGTGGTAGAGTAGTGTGTAATCATGTGTTGTATTGTAGATATGTTGTGGTAGTGTGTAATAATGTGTTGTATTGTAGATATGTTGTGGTAGAGTAGTGTGTAATAATGTGTTGTATTGTAGCTATAGTGGTAGAGTAGTGTGTAATCATGTGTTGTATTGTAGATATGTTGTGGTAGAGTAGTGTGTAATAATGTGTTGTATTGTAGATATGTTGTGGTAGAGTAGTGTGTAATAATGTGTTGTATTGTAGATATGTTGTGGTAGAGTAGTGTGTAATAATGTGTTGTATTGTAGATATGTTGTGGTAGAGTAGTGTGTAATAATGTGTTGTATTGTAGATATGTAGTGGTAGAGTAGTGTGTAATAATGTGTTGTATTGTAGATATGTTGTGGTAGAGTAGTGTGTAATCATGTGTTGTATTGTAGATATGTTGTGGTAGAATAGTGTGTAATAATCGTGTTGTTATTGTAGATATGTTGTGGTAGAGTAGTGTGTAATAATGTGTTGTATTGTAGATATGTTGTGTGTAGAGTAGTGTGTAATAATGTGTTGTATTGTAGATATGTTGTGGTAGAGTAGTGTGTAATCATGTAGATATGTTGTGGTAGAGTAGTGTGTAATAATGTGTTGTATTGTAGATATGTTGTGGTAGTGTGTAATAATGTGTTGTATTGTAGATATGTTGTGGTAGAGTAGTGTGTAATAATGTGTTGTATTGTAGATATGTTGTAGTAGAGTAGTGTGTAATAATGTGGTTGTATTGTAGATATGTTGTGGTAGAGTAGTGTGTAATAATGTGTTGTATTGTAGATATGTTGTAGTAGAGTAGTGTGTAATAATGGTTGTATGTAGATATGTAGTGGTAGAGTAGTGGTGTAATAATGTGTTGTATTGTAGATATGTAGTGGTAGAGTGTAATAATGTGTTGTATTGTAGATATGTTGTGGTAGAGTAGTGTGTAATAATGTGTTGTATTGTAGATATGTTGTGGTAGAGTAGTGGTGTAATAATGTGTTGTATTGTAGATATGTTGTGGTAGAGTAGTGTGTAATAATGTGTTGTATTGTAGATATGTTGTGGTAGAGTAGTGTGTAATAATGTGTTGTATTGTAGATATGTTGTGGTAGAGTAGTGTGTAATCATGTGTTGTATTGTAGATATGTTGTGGTAGAGTAGTGTGTAATAATGTAGATATGTTGTAGTAGAGTAGTGTGTAATAATGTAGATATGTTGTGGTAGTGTAGTGTGTTATAATGTGTTGTATTGTAGATATGTTGTGGTAGAGTAGTGTGTAATAATGTGTTGTATTGTAGATATGTGGTGGTAGAGTAGTGTGTAATAATGTGTAATAATGTAGATATGTTGTGGTAGAGTAGTGTGTAATAATGTGTTGTATTGTAGATATGTTGTGGTAGAGTAGTGTGTAATAATGTGTTGTATTGTAGATATGTTGTGGTAGAGTAGTGTGTAATAATGTAGATATGTTGTGGTAGAGTAGTGTGTAATAATGTAGATATGTTGTGGTAGAGTAGTGTGTGTAATCATGTGTTGTATTGTAGATATGTTGTAGTAGAGTAGTGTGTAATAATGTGTTGTATTGTAGATATGTTGTGGTAGAGTAGTGTGTAATAATGTGTTGTATTGTAGATATGTTGTGGTAGAGTAGTGTGTAATAATGTGTTGTATTGTAGATATGTTGTGGTAGAGTAGTGTGTAATAATGTAGATATGTTGTGGTAGAGTAGTGTGTAATAATGTAGATATGTTGTGGTAGAGTAGTGTGTAATAATGTGTTGTATTGTAGATATGTTGTGGTAGAGTAGTGTGTAATAATGTGTTGTATTGTAGATATGTTGTGGTAGAGTAGTGTGTAATAATGTGTAATAATGTAGATATGTTGTGGTAGAGTAGTGTGTAATAATGTGTTGTATTGTAGATATGTTGTGGTAGAGTAGTGTGTAATAATGTGTTGTATTGTAGATATGTTGTGGTAGAGTAGTGTGTAATAATGTGTTGTATTGTAGATATGTTGTGGTAGAGTAGTGTGTAATAATGTGTTGTATTGTAGATATGTTGTGGTAGAGTAGTGTGTAATAATGTAGATATGTTGTGGTAGAGTAGTGTGTAATAATGTAGATATGTTGTGGTAGAGTAGTGTGTAATAATGTGTTGTATTGTAGATATGTTGTGGTAGAGTAGTGTGTAATAATGTAGATATGTTGTGGTAGAGTAGTGGTGTAATAATGTGTTGTATTGTAGATATGTTGTGGTAGAGTAGTGTGTAATAATGTGTTGTATTGTAGATATGTTGTGGTAGAGTAGTGTGTAATAATGTAGATATGTTGTGGTAGAGTAGTGGTGTAATAATGTGTTGTATTGTAGATATGTTGTGGTAGAGTAGTGTGTAATAATGTGTTGTATTGTAGATATGTTGTGGTAGAGTAGTGTGTAATAATGTGTTGTATTGTAGATATGTTGTGGTAGAGTAGTGTGTAATAATGTAGATATGTTGTGGTAGAGTAGTGTGTGTAATCATGTGTTGTATTGTAGATATGTTTTGGTAGAGTAGTGTGTAATAATGTGTTGTATTGTAGATATGTAGTGGTAGAGTAGTGTGTTATAATGTGTTGTATTGTAGATATGTTGTGGTAGTGTGTTATAATGTGTTGTATTGTAGATATGTTGTAGTAGAGTAGTGTGTAATAATGTAGATATGTTGTGGTAGAGTAGTGTGTAATAATGTGTTGTATTGTAGATATGTTGTGGTAGAGTAGTGTGTAATAATGTGTTGTATTGTAGATATGTAGTGGTAGAGTAGTGTGTAATAATGTGTTGTATTGTAGATATGTTGTGGTAGAGTAGTGTGTAATAATGTGTTGTATTGTAGATATGTTGTGGTAGAGTAGTGTGTTATAATGTGTTGTATTGTAGATATGTTGTGGTAGAGTAGTGTGTAATAATGTGTTGTATTGTAGATATGTTGTGGTAGAGTAGTGTGTAATAATGTGTTGTATTGTAGATATGTTGTGGTAGAGTAGTGTGTAATAATGTGTTGTATTGTAGATATGTTGTGGTAGAGTAGTGTGTAATCATGTAGATATGTTGTGGTAGAGTAGTGTGTAATAATGTAGATATGTTGTGGTAGAATAGTGTGTAATAATGTGTTGTATTGTAGATATGTTGTGGTAGAGTAGTGTGTAATAATGTGTTGTATTGTAGATATGTTGTGGTAGAGTAGTGTGTAATAATGTGTTGTATTGTAGATATGTTGTGGTAGAGTAGTGTGTAATAATGTGTTGTATTGTAGATATGTTGTGGTAGAGTAGTGTGTAATAATGTGTTGTATTGTAGATATGTTGTGGTAGAGTAGTGTGTAATAATGTGTTGTATTGTAGATATGTTGTGGTAGAGTAGTGTGTAATCATGTGTTGTATTGTAGATATGTTGTGGTAGAGTAGTGTGTAATAATGTGTTGTATTGTAGATATGTTGTGGTAGAGTAGTGTGTAATAATGTGTTGTATTGTAGATATGTTGTGGTAGAGTAGTGTGTAATCATGTGTTGTATTGTAGATATGTTGTGGTAGAGTAGTGTGTAATAATGTGTTGTATTGTAGATATGTTGTGGTAGTGTGTAATAATGTGTTGTATTGTAGATATGTTGTGGTAGAGTAGTGTGTAATAATGTGTTGTATTGTAGATATGTTGTGGTAGTGTGTAATAATGTGTTGTATTGTAGATATGTTGTGGTAGTGTGTAATAATGTGTTGTATTGTAGATATGTTGTGGTAGAGTAGTGTGTAATAATGTGTTGTATTGTAGATATGTTGTGGTAGAGTAGTGTGTAATAATGTGTTGTATTGTAGATATGTTGTGGTAGAGTAGTGTGTAATAATGTGTTGTATTGTAGATATGTTGTGGTAGAGTAGTGTGTAATAATGTAGATATGTTGTGGTAGAGTAGTGGTGTAATAATGTGTTGTATTGTAGATATGTTGTGGTAGAGTAGTGTGTAATAATGTGTTGTATTGTAGATATGTTGTGGTAGAGTAGTGTGTAATAATGTGTTGTATTGTAGATATGTTGTGGTAGAGTAGTGTGTAATAATGTGTTGTATTGTAGATATGTTGTGGTAGAGTAGTGTGTAATCATGTGTTGTATTGTAGATATGTTGTGGTAGAGTAGTGTGTAATAATGTGTTGTATTGTAGATATGTTGTGGTAGTGTGTAATAATGTGTTGTATTGTAGATATGTTGTGGTAGAGTAGTGTGTAATAATGTGTTGTATTGTAGATATGTTGTGGTAGTGTGTAATAATGTGTTGTATTGTAGATATGTTGTGGTAGAGTAGTGTGTAATAATGTGTTGTATTGTAGATATGTAGTGGTAGAGTAGTGTGTAATCATGTGTTGTATTGTAGATATGTTGTGGTAGAGTAGTGTGTAATAATGTGTTGTATTGTAGATATGTTGTGGTAGAGTAGTGTGTAATAATGTGTTGTATTGTAGATATGTTGTGGTAGAGTAGTGTGTAATAATGTGTTGTATTGTAGATATGTTGTGGTAGAGTAGTGTGTAATAATGTGTTGTATTGTAGATATGTAGTGGTAGAGTAGTGTGTAATAATGTGTTGTATTGTAGATATGTTGTGGTAGAGTAGTGTGTAATCATGTGTTGTATTGTAGATATGTTGTGGTAGAATAGTGTGTAATAATGTGTTGTATTGTAGATATGTTGTGGTAGAGTAGTGTGTAATAATGTGTTGTATTGTAGATATGTTGTGGTAGAGTAGTGTGTAATAATGTGTTGTATTGTAGATATGTTGTGGTAGAGTAGTGTGTAATCATGTAGATATGTTGTGGTAGAGTAGTGTGTAATAATGTGTTGTATTGTAGATATGTTGTGGTAGTGTGTAATAATGTGTTGTATTGTAGATATGTTGTGGTAGAGTAGTGTGTAATAATGTGTTGTATTGTAGATATGTTGTAGTAGAGTAGTGTGTAATAATGTGTTGTATTGTAGATATGTTGTGGTAGAGTAGTGTGTAATAATGTGTTGTATTGTAGATATGTTGTAGTAGAGTAGTGTGTAATAATGTGTTGTATTGTAGATATGTTGTGGTAGAGTAGTGGTGTAATAATGTGTTGTATTGTAGATATGTAGTGGTAGAGTGTGTAATAATGTGTTGTATTGTAGATATGTTGTGGTAGAGTAGTGTGTAATAATGTGTTGTATTGTAGATATGTTGTGGTAGAGTAGTGGTGTAATAATGTGTTGTATTGTAGATATGTAGTGGTAGAGTGTGTAATAATGTGTTGTATTGTAGATATGTTGTGGTAGAGTAGTGTGTAATAATGTGTTGTATTGTAGATATGTTGTGGTAGAGTAGTGTGTTATAATGTGTTGTATTGTAGATATGTAGTGGTAGAGTGTGTAATAATGTGTTGTATTGTAGATATGTTGTGGTAGAGTAGTGTGTAATAATGTGTTGTATTGTAGATATGTTGTGGTAGAGTAGTGTGTAATAATGTGTTGTATTGTAGATATGTTGTGGTAGAGTAGTGTGTAATAATGTGTTGTATTGTAGATATGTTGTGGTAGAGTAGTGTGTAATAATGTGTTGTATTGTAGATATGTTGTGGTAGAGTAGTGTGTAATCATGTGTTGTATTGTAGATATGTTGTGGTAGAGTAGTGTGTTATAATGTGTTGTATTGTAGATATGTTGTGGTAGAGTAGTGTGTTATAATGTGTTGTATTGTAGATATGTTGTAGTAGAGTAGTGTGTAATAATGTGTTGTATTGTAGATATGTTGTGGTAGAGTAGTGTGTAATCATGTGTTGTATTGTAGATATGTTGTGGTAGAGTAGTGTGTAATAATGTGTTGTGTGATGTACTGTTTTATTTTGAATTGATTGGATCCCAGGAAGAGTAGCCTTGGCAGCAGCTAATGGGGATCCCTAATAAAATACAAATACAATAGAGCATGCTGGGAAATATTATAATGATGGACATGGTTTTTGAGAGTGTGTGATGGATTGTACCTTTTTATATTCAAAATTTCGGGAACAAAAATGTTGTCTGGCGAACACCTAACTCTCGAAGTCCCCCTGACAGAGTCTGGAATGGCTCTCTGATGTTGTCTGCAAACTGTGTCTAATGAAGGGGGCTGTGCTTTTAATGGTTGGCTCTCCTCTGTGTCTTCCTCACTCTAACACCCACATGTACAGCTACACACAACCCCCAAGGGCCACCCACTTCCATTACAACTTCTGGATTTCAAAGGTCTCAACCCTCGACAACAAAACATTCCCCTCGCACAATTTCTGAGGTACCGTACTGTACCATGTCAGATTATATGGGTACCTTTGAAGGTACATTATGTGTATTTTGATATTTTTGTACTCCCGGGAACAATACTGTACCCTAAGCGTACCCTTTTTTCTGAGAGTGTAGACAATGACTTTGATTGACAAGGTGTTGTAATATCCAGATGTCAGGTATCTCTGCCTCAGGCCACACCCATTGGACAGTACTGCTCCAGGGGTCCTCGATTGGCCCTCAACTCTAAGAGACAGAGGGAAGGGGGAGAGAGAGAAGGAGGGGGGAGAGAGAGAAGGCAAGGAGGAGAGAGAGAGGGAGGGGGGAGAGAGAGGGCGGGGAGAGATATAGAAGGGGGAGAGAGAGGGAGGGGAGAGAGGGAGGGGAGAGAGGGAGGGGGGAGAGAGAGAGGGAGGGGGGAGAGAGAGAGAGGGGGAGAGAGAGAGGGGGAGAGAGAGGGGTGAGAGGGAAGGAGAGAGAGAGGGAGGGGGAGAGAGAGAGGGAGGGGGAGAGAGAGAGGGAGGGGGGAGAGAGGGAGGGGGATAGATGTCTCGCTGTACATTCCAAAAACGACCCTGCTCCCCAACGTCAGCCATACACTGTAGACTCTTGACCCGCTCACCCACGTGTGTGTCTGTGAATGTGACTGTGTCTGTGACTTCATTTGTGTATGCATGTACAGTCATGGCCAAAAGTTTTGAGAATGACACAAATATACATTTTCACAAAGTTTGCTGCTTCAGTGTCTTTAGATATTTTTGTCAGATGTTACTATGGAATACTGAAGTATAATTACAAGCATTTCATAAGTGTCAAAGGCTTTTATTGACAATTACATGAAGTTGATGCAAAGAGTCAATATTTGCAGTGTTGACCCTTCTTTTTCAAGACCTCTGCAATCCACCCTTGTCACGACTTCCGCCGAAGTCGGTCCCTCTCCTTGTTCGGGCGGCATTCGGCGGTCGACGTCACCGGCCTTCTAGCCATCACTGATCCACTTTTCATTTTCCATTTGTTTTGTCTTTGTTTTCTACACACCTGGTTTCAATTTCTCCCATTACATGTTCATTATTTAACCCTCTGGTTCCCCCATGTTTGTGTGCGTGTTCGTTTTATTGTAAGGCTGCATTTGACGGCTGGTATTATTGTTGCCGGGTTCTGTTGTTACGCCCGTTTATTTCGTGGTACCGCTATTTTTCCAACACCATAGTATTGTGTTTGTACTGGTGTTTTCTTGAATTAAATACCTTGTCCACGCATCTCAGCTCTCCTGCGCCTGACTCCTTTCTCCAGTTACCCACTGTAACGATTGTCGTCGGGAGAAGGAGAGGAGGACCAAAGTGCAGCGTGGGACGTATCCATAATACTTTTAATAAAGATGAACACGCGAACAAAAACAACAAAACGACCAACGAACAGTTCTGAAAGGTGCAACAAACACTAAACAGAAAATAACTACCCACAAACACAGGTGGGAACAAGCTACCTAAGTATGGTTCTCAATCAGAGACAACGATAGACAGCTGCCTCTGATTGAGAACCACACACGGCCAAACACAAAGAAATAGACAACATAGAACACCAGACATAGAATGCCCACCCCAACTCACGCCCTGACCAACCCAAAATAGAGACATAAAAAGGATCTCTAAGGTCAGGGCGTGACACCCACAGCCTTGACAACCCTGGCATGCTGTCAATTAACGTCTGGGCCACATCCTGACTGCTGGCAGCCCTTTCTTGCATAATCAATGCTTGGAGTTTGTCAGAATTTGTAGGTTTTTGTTTGTCCACCCACCTCTTGAAGATTGACCACAAGTTCTCAATGGGATTAAGGTCTGGGGAGTTTCCTGGCCATGGACCCAAAATATCGATGTTTTGTTCTGCGAGCCACTTAGTTATCACTTTTACTTTATGTCAAGGTGCTCCATCATGCTGGAAAAGGCATTGTTCGTCACCCATCTGTTCCTGGATGGTTGGGAGAAGTTGCTCTCGGAAGATGCATTGCTACCATTCTTTATTCATGGCTGTGTTCTTAGGCAAAATGTGAGCGAGCCCACTCCCTTGGCTGCGAAGCAACCCCACACATGAATGGTCTCAGGATGCTTTACTGTTGACATGACACAGGACTGATGGTAGCGCTCACCTTGTCTTCTCCGGACAAGCTTTTTTCCGGATGCCCAAAACAATCGGAAAGGGGATTCATCAGAGAAAATGACTTTACCCCAGTCCTCAGCAGTCCAATCCCTGTACCTTTTGCAGAATATCAGTCTGTCCCTGATGTTTTTCCTGGAGAGAAGTGGCTTCTTTGCTGCCCTTCTTGACACCAGGCCATCCTCCAAACGTCTTTGTCTCACTGTGCATGCAGCTGCACTCACACCTGCTTGCTGCCGTTCCTGAGCAAGCTCTGTACTGGTGGTGCCACGATCCCGCAGCTGAATCAACTTTAGGAGATGGTCCTGGCGCTTGCTGGACTTTCTTGGGCGCCCTGAAGCCTTCACAACAACTGAACCGCTCTCCTTGAAGTTCTTGATGATCCGATAAATGGTTGATTTCGGTGCAATCTTACTGGCAGCAATATCCTTGCCTGTGAATTCCTTTTTGTGCAAAGCAATGATGACGGCACGTGTTTCCTTGCAGGTAACCATGATTGACAGAGGAAGAACAATGATTCCAAGCACCACCCTCCTTTTGAAGATTCCAGTCTGTTATTCGAACTCAATCAGCATGACAGAGTGATCCTCGTACTTGTCGTCCTTGTCCTCGTCAACACTCACACCTGTGTTAACGAGATAATCACTGACATGATGTCAGCTGGTCCTTTTGTGGCAGGGCTGAAATGCAGTAGAAATGGTTTTTGGGGATTCAGTTCATTTGCATGGCAAATAGGGACTGATCACTCTTCATAACATTCTAGAGTATATGAAAATTGCCATCATACAAACTGAGGCAGCAGACTTTGTGAAAATTTATATTTGTGTTATTCTCAAACCTTTTTGCCACAACTGTACTGTACCACTTCATTTGAACGTGGATAATTGGGTAATATTTAGTTGAGACGTTGATCAATGAGATTACAGTGATGCAACGATATGACACTTTTGGCCGATACCAATATCCGATATTTTCCTTGCCAAAATAAAAGATACCATTATTTAAAAAAATGGAGGCCTTTTAAGCATTCTAGTACATGGACGCAGCGGTCTAAGGAAATGGATATCAGTGCAAGAGGCGTCACTACAGTCCCTGGTTTGAATCAAGGCTGTATCACATCCGGCCGTGATTGGGAGTCCCAAAGGACGGTGCACAATTGGCCCAGCGTCGCCAGGGCCGTCATTGTAAAAAATAGTTTGTTCTTAACTGACTTGCCAGTTAAATAAAAGTCACACACACACGCACCACACTGACCAAAAAGTTATTATGTTTGCATTTACATATGTCCCCATTACCAGTAAAACATAATCAAAACCTACTTCTTTCACTTACTTGCTGTGCTGTTTTGTTGTTCATTTGTTCAGTCGTTTCATTCTCAACCAGGATTTCTATGGAACACCGTTTGGGTCTTTGCGTGTCAAAAAAGATACATGTCAAATAACACTATTTGACGTGTCAAATAACATGACATAATCAATTTCAGTAGCTATAGATAGCTAGCTAACTATATAGCTAGGTGTCATTATCTAAAATAACTGTAAACCAGTTCTTATTTGATTAATGGTGGTCAGACCCATCTATGTGAAGCTAGCCACAATAAGAATTAGACACAATAGTGGACCTTGCAGGTAGCCTTCAAAATAAAAGTATGGCATAATTCTACTATTTGTATTCATTTGCATCAC
This sequence comes from Salvelinus namaycush, assembly GCF_016432855.1. NCBI lineage: Eukaryota > Metazoa > Chordata > Actinopteri > Salmoniformes > Salmonidae > Salvelinus > Salvelinus namaycush. The sequence continues at coordinate 32,717,899 of NC_052319.1, forward strand.
TGTCAATGACACACTTTTATTTTGAAGGCAAACCGCAAATTCCACAATTGTGCCTAATCCATATTGTGGCTAGCTTCACAACACATGACCCGGTCCGATCGAGCCTCACTAGCCAGATGAAGCTAGCTGGCTGCTTATAACGTTAGCTTTGGGCAACAGGGTTAAGTAGCTGGCTAGCTATTTATTTTCATGAACTGAAGTTCAATTTCAATAGGCGAACAACAAGTGGCAACCTAGCTAATACTTACTCACAAGGATTCCTAAATCATTGCTAATAATAATGAAAATTACAGCAGTTTTTAAATGAGTGCAGTTGGTCATTGTTTTCAAGCTGGTTGTATTGGTGCTAGCTAGGTACCAAGCTAAAGCTAGCTACCCCAGAAGTTGCGGTCGAACAAATTATGCTTTATTACCAACGCGGTATTGTAAACACATCGTACGTGGCCGGTGTTTGCTGACTTCGCGTCGGCGAAAGCCAACATCATTTAATCCTAGTAAAAATTCCCTGTCTTAGGTCAGTTAGGGCCACCACTTTATTTTAAGAATGTGAAATGTCAGAATAATAGTAGAGAGAATGATTTATTTAAGCTTGTATTTCTTTCATCACATTCCCAGTGGGTCAGAAGTTTACGTACACTCAATTAGTATTTGGTAGCATAGCCGGTAAATTGTTTAACTTGGGCCTTCCACAAGCTTCCCACAATAAGTTGGGTGAATTTTGGCCCATTCCTCCTGACAGAGCTGGTGTAACTGAGTCAGGTTTGTAGGCCTCCTTGCTCGCACATGCTTTTTTAGTTCTGCCCACAAATTGTCCATAGGATTGAGGTCAGGGCTTTGTGACGGCCATTCCAATACCTTGACGTTGTTGTCCTTAAGCCATTTTGCCACAACTTTGGAAGTATGCTTGGGGTCATTGTCCATTTGGAAGACCCATTTGCGACCAAGCTTTAACTTCCTGACTGATGTCTGATGTTGGTTCAATATATCCACATAATATTTCCAACCTCATGATGCCATCTATTTTGTGAAGTGCACCAGTCCCTCCTGCAGCAAAGCACTCCCACAACATGATGCTGCCACCCCCGTGCTTCACGGTTGTGATGGTGTTCTTCGGCTTGCAAACCTCCCCATTTTTCCTCCAAACATAACGATGGTCATTATGGCCAAACAGTTCTATTTTTGTTTCATCATACATTTCTCCAAAAAATACAATCTTTGTCCCCATGTGCAGTTGCAAACCATAGTCTGGCTTTTTTATGGCGGTTTTGGATCAGTGGCTTCTTCCTTGCTGAGGGGCCTTTCAGGTTATATCGATATAGGACTCGTTTTACTGTGGATATAGATACTTTTGTACCTGTTTCCTCCAGCATCTTCACAAGGGCCTTTGCTGTTTTTCTGGGATTGATTTGCACTTTTCGCACCAAAGTACGTTCATCTCTAGTAGACAGAACGTGTCTCCTTCCTGAGCGGTATGACGGCTGCGTGTTCCCATGGTGTTTATACTTTCATACTATTGTTTGTACAGATGAACGTGGTAGCTTCAGGCATTTGGAAATTGTTTCCAAGGATGAACCAGAGTTGTGGAGGTCCACAATTTTTTTCTGAGGTCTTGGCTGATTTCTTTTGATTTCCCATGATGTCAAGCAAATAGGCACTGAGTTTGAAGGTAGCCCTTGAAATACATCCACCTCCAATTGACTCAAATTATGTCAATTAGCCTATCTGAAGCTTCTAAAGCCATGACATCATTTTCTGGAATTTTCCAAGCTGTTTAAAGGCACAGTCAACTTAGTGTATGTAAACTTCTGACCCACAGGAATTGTGATACTGTGAATTATATGTGAAATAATCTGTCTGTAAACAATTTTTGGAAAAATGACTTGTGTCATGCACAAAGTAGATGTCCTAACCGACTTGCCCAAAACTATAGTTTGTTAAGAAAAAAATTGTGGAGTGGTTAAAAAAGCAGTTTTAATTACTCCAACCTACGTGTATGTAAACTTCAGACTTCAACTGTAGGTATACACGTCAGCTTTGACATCGGTTTTGCACATTTGGCTTAAACTAGACATCGGCCGATAACGATGTTGGCATTTTTAGCTAATATTGTCCGATTCCGATATGTTCACCGATATATCGTGCGTACCTAATTACAACCTCTATTCACCCACTCAAAAAGAAAGCCAGTAGTTAGTTGAATTTCCAATATGTTATCACTATGCTTTCAAAAACCTAAAAGCACAACCAAATTCCAATGGAAAAACAAAGTCTGATTTTTGGTTTACTTGTCACCCAAATGTCTATCACTGCGCTTTCAACCATTTAAAAGCACAGCAATGTTAAAATATCTGACATTGTATTCCCATTTGATTTATTTATACAACATATTAATATGCTTCATCTAATAGCAGAACCAAATGACCTGGATTGCAATTGAGATTACAAGTGATCAATCCCGTTTGAGATTCTGCACAGATTATTACAGCAATTGTGAAGATCTGTACAGACCTGCAAAGACCTATGCATGCTATCGTGAACATGCACACTTTATATGATTACATATGTGAAAATGTGTAGTAACAGTAGCCTCCATGTGGTCATGGATGTTACTCATTTGAATTAGTTTGTAAAATAGCCTTAAAAGAAAATTCCACCTAAAAACTATATTTTGGTATTACTTTCATTAGCCCATTGTTGACATAGTCCCAAAAGGTTTTGCTTTCAGCAATCAAGTTTTCAAGATATGTAACTTTCAACTCACAGAAATCATCCCCGTATGAGTAAAAACAATTGACCAACCGGCTCGATTCGCTATTTTGTAGCTAAATTTGAAATAGTGTTTTTTACATTGAATAAAAGTAGAGACTCAGAGCTTGAATATGGTATATATTTGGGGCGGCAGGTTTCTTAGTGGGTAGAGTGTTGGGCCAGTAACTGAAAGGTTGCTAGATCGAATCCCGAGCTGACAAGTTTAAAATCTGTCGTTCTGCCCCTGAACAAGGCAGTTAACCCACTGTTCCTAGGCCGTCATTGTAAATAAGAATTTGTTCTTAATGTTCTTAACTGACTTGCCTAGTTAAATGAAGTTTAAATAAAAAATAAAATATCATAAGCTGCAGTTGAGTATCAATGGGAAAGTAATTCTGCTTTGAAAGTTGATAAAACTTGTAACCCCACTTTTGAGAAAATGGCACTTGAATGTCGTGGTACACCTACTGGAGAGCTCTTCTTTGTCTACAGCATCGTTCACACCCTCTTAAGCCTTAGCCACACCCAGCTCTTTAAGGGTTCGCGTGAGGCCACGTGCTAAACAGAGTGAGTATGGTAATGTACTAAACAACCAAAGATTTCAAGACTAAAGGCTGGTAGCCTGGCGGTCCAAAATAGCATAACTGGTGTATTTTAACACCAATAAACCCATCTGTTTAAAAATGCAAACCAGGCAACTAAAAGCAACTTTCTAAACAATGTTTTGATTAATTTCGAGTTTGTTAGCTAGCATACGTTCAAGTAATAACCATATCATATAGCTGACGATGTCTTAACTAATTTGTATTCATAATTACAGGAAAATAAACTCACAACAAGATCATTATTTTCCAGTTAATGGATAGCTAATGACAGAACATAGCTTACTGTTGTGAGTGTGACGAAATAAAAGCAGAGTATTCTACCGGAGAATTTAACTTTGGTGCAGGTCATGTTGTTATTCACATTACCGTCTCTGGTAAACACACACTATATCAAATAGTGTTTATTTGTCACATGCACAGGTGTAAATGGTACAGGGAAATGGTTACTTGCATAGTGGAGTCTTTTGTTTAGATATGTAGCTAGCTAGCTAAACAACAATTAACCATAATCCCAACTCATAACGTTACTACCCTGCATGAATCTGCAGGTAGCTAAAGCTAACCATCTAACTTAGGTTCAATGTTAGCTAGCTAGCTAGCAAGCTAACATTAGGCAATAACTAGCAATGCAAATGATTCTGAGATGCAAATAATATTACTACACAGATCGTACACGTAACGTTAGCTAGCGAGCCAGCCAGCTAACATTAGCAAGCTAGCTTTAACTTGCAATGAAAATGACTGTCTGACAAAATAATAAAATATACAGTATCAGTCAAAAGTTTGGACACCTACTCATTCAAGGGTTTTTCTTTATTTTTACTATTTTCTACATTGTATAATAATAGTGAAGACATCAAAACTATGAAATAACACATATGGAATCATGTAGTAACCAAAAAAGTGTTAAACAAATCAAAATAGATTTTAGATTTTATATTCTTCAAAGTAGCCACCCTTTGCCTTGATGACAGCTTTGCACACTCTTTGCAAGTAACATACACATCTCAACATCAACTGTTCAGAGTATACTGTTTGAATCAGGCCTTCATGGTCAAATTGCTGCTTTGTTATTAAGGCACATGCAAATTCACATGTTACAGGAGGATTTTCTGCCAAAAAATGCATTTTGATGAAAAATAAATGTTTACTTTCAAATGCCTCTACTGTGAAGCAGTGACGTGCGACATACGCCTAGTTTCCTGAAACGAGTCACATTTAGGGACTCGGTCAACAATGGACTAATGAAAGAAATACCCAAAAATTGTTTTTGGGTGGAGTTTTCCTTTAACTTTAGGCTATTTACTATATTACAAACATAATATTGAATTGTGGTTGACAATGCAAACAGATATCACCATTTAAAGGTTATGTATCTACTGCTTAGGTAGTTCCATATGAGCCACCGGCTTAATCCCATTCTTTAACTAACATTTTTTGGGTTGAGTTGGAGACGCAAATCCAACAAATCATTTGTTGACTTTTCGACAAGTTAATAGGCTATTTATTGTATTTCAAAAGTGTTATTGAATTGTGTTTGATGGTCAACGCAACCAACATTTGGAAGGAGATTTATCTTCTGCTTGGATAGTTCAATCTGTGCCACTGACTTAGTCTGGCTTTAATTCCAGTTCGTCTACAATTCATAATTGAAATGTTGGATTGACATCTCCATCTCAACCAAAAATGTAAGTATAAAAATAGGACTAAATCAAATTAAACTTTAAATGCACTATAAATAAAGTTTGATTTGATTTAGTCCTAATGTTTTAATTTCGATTTTTATTTGAGATGGAGATGTTAATTCTTATTTTGTAGACAAAGTGGAATTAAAGCCAGACTAAGTCAGTGGCACAGATGGAACTATTTAAGCAGAAGATTTTGCATTGACAACTAAACACAATTCAATACCACTAAATAGCATTCAATTTGAAATCAACCAGAGCTTGAAACCCTAGGCCTATTGTATTGTGCCTATTTTTAGATAAGTTTAGAAACAATAGATGACTTTGAAAACGCTATAAAGGCCTAAATAGTATCATTGATGATAAATTACTTTTAAAGTATGGTCACATTTCATCAGTTTTGGAAAAAGTGACCAATTACCTTAAATAGAAAATGAAAGTGAAAGTCACCCTGTAAAATACTACTTGAGTAAAAGTCTAAAAGTATTTGGTTTTAAATATACTTAAGTATCAAATGTAAATGTAATTGAAAAAAATATACTTAAGTATCAAAAGTGAAAGTTTTAATTTCACATTCCTTATATTAAGCAAACGAGACGGCACGATTTCCTTGAGATAAAGAGATAAAGGTGCCCAAAGTTGACCTATTTTGCTTACCCCACCATACCATGAGACATCCATCTCTTCATCACTGGAAAAGAGAAACGTTGGAGATAAAAGCTTACAAAGAGGTTTGTGAAACAATTTAATATTTTCTGGCAACAATTTTTTTTAATTTTAAATTTCAATTTTATAAAAGCTCGTAAATTCAGATTTTTTTTTCATATTGGCAAATGCTGTAGTTTAGACCTTATTTTACATAATCCATTTTTTGAGGTGTTGTGCTGCACGCCATAGGTTGAGACACAACATGCTTTTTAATTCATGACGGCATCACTTTTGGCAGAAATGCAGAAATAGGCGATGTGGAGGTAAGGGCTAAGGTTGTGTGTTTGTGTGTGTATTTGTGTGTGGGTGTTTGTGGATGATGTGGAAGTTTGTTATGGTTTCAGGAAGTGAAGAGGCGTTCTTGAAACAATCCTGCTGGATGGTGTAAGCAGAGTTCTATACCCTTCCAACCTCTCTCTCTCTTTCTCTCTCTCTCTCTCTCTCGCTCTTTTTCCCTCCCACTCCCTCCCTCCCTCGCCCTCTCTCCCTTTCTCTCTCTCTCTCTCTCCCTCCCTCCTCTAGTTTCTTTATTTTCTCCTTTTCTTGTTTGTGAAAGTCTATTTTGGTAATTTTTGTGTCACAGAACCCCATTTCATTTCCTGCACACCCAGTCAGGAAGAGATGCAGTGCATCTGTGTGTGTGTGTGTGTGTGTGTGTGTGTGTGTGTGTGTGTGTGTGTGTGTGTGTGTGTGTGTGTGTGTGTGTGTGTGTGTGTGTGTGTGTGTGTGTGTGTGTGTGTGTGTGTGTGTGTGTTTCTGCAGGTGGCCCAGTCAGATCCAGAGCAGGTCTAATTGCTGAGTGTGTGAGTGTTGTCTCTGATTGGGGTTAAAGACTGCATCACTGCAGGGCTGCTGGAATAATTACTGCTGCTTAACCTTTCCTCTGACACACACACACCATCAACCAAATGAATGTTTTCCTTTTCCGGTACAGCATTTATCCACTGTCTCATTTGGACAGGTTCAGAAGCTGTAAGTAGGCATTCAGTACTAACATGTCTTGTTTGTTGGTGCTCAGTCGGTGTCAAGGCTTTAGGCCTAGTTCACTGTCTCCTCTGCATCGTGGCCATGGAGACTGGGTCAGGTTAGTGTTGACTCAGCAGCATTAACACACATCAGACTCATCCAGCTGAACTTCTCACTGCCTGCCCGCCTGTCAGCACTGCATCTACACTCACCACAGGAGCAGCTGCTACTGCTGTCTCACTGCCTGCCCGCCTGTCAGCACTGCATCTACACTCACCACAGGAGCAGCTGCTTCTGCTGTCTCACTGCCTGCCCGCCTGTCAGCACTGCATCTACACTCACCACAGGAGCAGCTGCTTCTGCTGTCTCACTGCCTGCCCGCCTGTCAGCACTGCATCTACACTCACCACAGGAGCAGCTGCTACTGCTGTCTCACTGCAGTGCGTGTGTGTGTGCGTGCTGACAGTGGTCCATGTGATAGAACATCTCTATGTACTGTCTCAACACATTCAGGTTGGATGATATGGAATATGGAATGGAAGCCTTATATTGAAGATATTCATTTTATTTTATTTTAGCTAATGTGTAATCTACTTTACCTGGGTCTTGTGTAAGGGATGGATAATGTAAATGTGACTTGGCTGTCTGTGAGAGAACTTTAGACAGAGGTTTAGTATTTTAGCTGGCTAGGGAGAGTCTGTGAGTTTCTAGATTTGAGTGTGAGGGAGATCCAGTGTGTATAGATGTCAAGTGTGTTGGGAGCGCACTGAAGGTACGTGAGGAGTCAAACGCAGGAAAGCAGAAATGTCAGTGTAGCGTGTAACTTTTAATCAGGGCAAGTCCAAAACAAACACAGTCCAGTACAAATACCCAAAACCCAATGGGAACAAACAGTTCACCCTTAAGGCGTAGAACCACAACGCACCTTACTAAAATCACTACACGCGAAAAAATACACTGAGGAAAGCCTCCACAAGCAACAAGAAAAAATAATCCCTCATAAACCTAAGCGGGGAAACAGGGTAAATATACACCCAGAAATCAAAGCAAATGAAAACCAGGTGTGACAGAACCAAAGACAAAACAAACGGAAAAGGAAATATGGATTGATGATGGATAGTAGGTCAGCGACCGCCGAGCCCCGCCCGAACAGGGAGAGGAGCCACCTTCGGTGGAAGTGGTGACAAAGTGTGAGTGAGAGTCAGGCAATATGGCCGCCAGAGCTGTCCATTTTTTTACATAGGCATTGACATTTATGGATGATTATAATATGAACTAGAGGTCGACCGGGTTAATCGGAATGGCCAATTAATTAGGGCCGATTTCAAGTTTTCATAACAATCGGAAATCTGTCTTTTTTTCTTTTTTTTTTACACCTTTATTTAACTAGGCAAGTCAGTTAAGAACACGTTCTTATTTTCAATGACGGCCTAGGAACGGTGGGTTAACTGCCTTGTTCAGGGGCAGAACGACAGATTTTTACCTTGTCTGCTCAGGGATTCAATCTTGCAACCTTACGGTTAACTAGTCCAACGCTCTAACCACCTGCCTCATGAGGAGCCCGCCTGTTACGCGAATGCAGTAAGAAGCCAAGGTAAGTTGCTAGCTAGCATTAAACTTATCTTATAAAAAACAATCAATCATAATCACTAGTTATAACTACACATGGTTGATGATATTACTAGTTTATCTAGCGTGTCCTGCGTTGCATATAATCGATGCGGTGCGTATTCGCGAAAAAGGAGTGTCGTTGCTCCAACGTGTACCTAACCATAAACATCAATGCCTTTCTTAAAATCAATACACAGAAGTATATATTTTTAAACCTGCATATTTAGCTAAAAGATATCCAGGTTAGCAGGCAATATTAACCAGTTGAAATTGTGTCACTTCTCTTGCGTTCATTGCCCGCAGAGTCAGGGTATATGCAACAGTTTGGGCCGCCTGGCTTATTGCGAACTAATTTGCCAGAATTCTACGTAATTATGACATAACATTGAAGGTTGTGCAATGTAACAGGAATATTTAGACTTATGGATGCCACCCGTTAGATAAAATACGGAACGGTTCCGTATTTCACTGACAGAATAAACGTTTTGTTTTCGAGATGATAGTTTCCGGATTCGATCATATTAATGACCTAAGGCTCGTATTTCTGTGTGTTATTATGTTATAATTAAGTCTATGATTTGATAGAGCAGTCTGACTGAGCGATGGTAGGCACCAGCAGGCTCGTAAGCATTCATTCAAACAGCACTTTCGTGTGTTTTGCCAGCAGCTCTTCGCAATGCTTCAAGCATTGCGCTGTTTATGACTTCAAACCTATCAACTCCTGAGATTAGGCTGGTGTAACCGATGTGAAATGGCTAGCTAGTTAGCGGGGTGCGCGCTATTAGCGTTTCAAACGTCACTCGCTCTGAGACTTGGAGTAGTTGTTCCCCTTGCTCTGCATGGGTAACGCTGCTTCGAGGTTGGCTGTTGTCGATGTGTTCCTGGTTCGAGCCCAGGTAGGAGCAAGGAGAGGGATGGAAGCTATACTGTTACACTGGCAATACTAAAGTGCCTATAAGAACATACAATAGTCAAAGGTATATGGAATACAAATCGTATAGAGAGAAATAGTTCTATAATTCCTATAGTAACTACAACCTAAAACTTCTTACCTGGGAATATTGAAGACTCATGTTAAAAGGAACCACCAGCTTTCATATGTTCTCATGTTCTGAGCATGGAACTTAAACGTTAGCTTTCTTACATGGCACATATTGCACTTTTACTTTCTTCTCCAACACTTTGTTTTTGCATTATTTAAACCAAATTGAACATGTGTCATTATTTATTTGAGGCTAAATTGATTTTATTGATGTATTATATTAAGTTAAAATAAGTGTTCATTCAGTATTGTTGTAATTGTCATTATTACAAATACATTTTACAAATCGGCCGATTAATCGGTATCGGCCTTTTTTGGTCATCCAATAATCGGTATCGGCGTTGAAAAAATCATAATCGGTCGACCTCTAATATGAACAGATTTCATTCATAGCTTGATTTGCAGTTGGTGGTTGGGGTGGGTGCTATGCAGTTTTGGGGTTGAGTTAGGGGTGGTAACAGGGGTGGGGCCTTGGCCTGGGGATGTATAGTGGTGGTATGGCTGTGGCATGCACCATGGCACGCGACACACACAGTATGCTAGGCAGTTCTGGTTATCCTTTAACAAGAAGTTAACAGGACTTTAACCCTGACATAGATAGAGGCTTCAAACACACACACACACACACACACACACACACACACACACACACACACACACACACACACACACACACACACACATACACACACACACGCACACACGCACACACACACTCTCCAGTGCACTTCAGTTTAAACCCACTTTAACAGGAGTAGGCTTTCCATTAATCCTAAGGGAAAGGATTGCCGTGCAATTTACTGTAGAGGAAGGAACTAGAGGAGAGGGGGACAGTTAGAGGAGGAGGAAAAGAGAGCTTGTATGTGAAAATGATATTTCGTCTAGGTTGGCCAGGCTCTCAGATTTACATTTAACATTTTAGTGATTTAGCAGGCGCTCTTATCCAGAGCAATTTACATGAGCAATTAGGGTTAAGTGCCTTGCTCATACTGCAGCAATATGGGTCTTGACTACAATCATATGTGTTTAAAAATGTAAACCATGCAAGTCACTGGCTGATATTCAAACCCAGTCCCATTAATGTTTAGTAAAGCATGACTGTTATAATGTGTATGATTGCGTAATATCATGCAAGTGTGTCAGGCTTCATAATATAACTCTGACAGTGTGATCATGTGAGTTTTTATTTTTTTATTTCACCTTTATTTAACCACGTAAGCTAGTTGAGAACAAGTTCTCATTTACAACTGCGACCTGGCCAAGATAAAACAAAGCAGTGCGACACAAACAACAACACAGAGTTACACATGGGATAAACAAGCATACAGTCAATAACACAATAGAGGAAAAAATAAAGTCTATATACAGTGTGTGCAAATGGCGTGAGGAGGTAAGGCAATAAATAGGCCATAGTAGCAAGTAATTACAATTTAGCAAATTAACACTGGAGTGACAGAGGAGCAGAAGGTGATGTGCAAGTAGAAATACTGTTGTGCAAAAGAGCAGAAAAGTAAATAAAAACAGTATGGGGATGAGGTAGGTAGATTGGGTGGGCTATTTACAGATGGGCTATGTACTGCTGCAGCGATCAGTTAGCTGCTCAGATAGTTGAAGTTTAAAGTAAGTGAGGGAAATATAAGTCTCCAGCTCAGCGATTTTTGCAATTCGTTCCAGTCATTGGCAGCAGAGAACTGTAAAGAAAGGCAGCCAAAGGAGGTGTTGGCTTTGGGGATGACCAGTGAGATATACCTGCTGGAGCGCGTGCTACGGGTGGGTGTTGTTAACGTGACCAGTGAGCTGAGATAAGGCGGAGCTTTATCTAGCATAGACTTATAGATGACCTGGAGCCAGTGGGTCTGGCGACGAATTTATAGCGAGGGCCAGCCGACGAGAGCATACAGGTCGCAGTGGTGGGTGGTATATGGGGCTTTGGTGACAAAACAGAAGGCACTGTGATAGACTGCATCCAGTTTGCTGAGTAGAGTATTGGAAGCTATTTTGTAAATGACATCGCCGAAGTCGAGGATCGGTAGGATAGTCAGTTTTACGAGGGTATGTTTGGCGGCGTGAGTGAAGGAGGCTTTGTTGCGAAATAGGAAGCTCATTCTAGATGTCATTTTGGATTGGAGATGTTTAATATGAGTCTGGAAGGAGAGTTTACAGTCTAGCCAGACACCTAGGTATTTGTAGTTGTCCACATATTCTAAGTCAGAACCGTCCAGAGTAGTGATGCTAGTCGTGCGGGCGGGTGTGGGCAGCGAACGGTTGAAAAGCATGCATTTGGTTTTACTAGCGTTTAAGAGCAGTTGGAGGCCACGGAAGGACTGTTGTATGGCATTGAAGCTCGTTTGGAGGTTAGTTAACACAGTGTCCAAAGAAAGGCCAGATGTATACAGAATGGTGCCGTCTGCGTAGAGGTGGATCAGGGAATCACCCGCTGCAAGAGCGACATCGTTGCTATATACAGAGAAAAGAGTCGGCCCGAGAATTGAACCATGTGGTACCCCCATAGAGACTGCCAGAGGTCCGGACAACAGGCCCTCCGATTTGACACACTGAACTCTGTCTGAGAAGTAGTTGGTGAACCAGGCGAGGCAGTCGTTTGAGAAACCAAGGCTGTTGAGTCAGCCGATAAGAATACGGTGATTGACAGAGTCGAAAGCCTTGGCCTGGTCGATGAAGACGACTGCACAGTATTGTCTTTTATCAATGGCGGTTATGATATCGTTTAGTACCTTGAGCGTGGCTGAGGTGCACCCGTGACCAGCTCGTAATCTGGATTGCACAACGGAGAAGGTACGGTGGGATTCGAAATGGTCGGTGATCTGTTTATTACCTTGGCTTTAGAAAGGCATGGCAGGATGGATATAGGTCTATAACAGTTTGGATCTAGAGTGTCACCAACTTTGAAGAGGGAGATGACCGTGGCAGCTTTCCAATCTTTGGGGATCTCGGTCGATGCGAAAAGAGGTTGAACAGACTGGTAATAGGGGTTGCAACAATGGCGGCGGATAATTTTAGAAAGAGATTGTCTAGCCCAGCTGATTTGTACGGGTCCAGGTTTTGCAGCTCTTTCAGAACATCTGCTATCTGGATTTGGGTGAAGGAGAAGCTGGAGAGGCTTGGGAAAGTAGCTGCGGGGGGTGTGGAGCTCTTGGCCAGGTTTTGGGTAGCCAGGAGGAAAGCATGGCCAGCCGTAGAGAAATGCTTATTGAAATTCTCGATTATCGTGGATTTATCGGTGGTGACAGTGTTACCTAGCCTCAGTGCAGTGGGCAGCTGGGAGGAGGTGATTTTATTCTCCATGGACTTTACAGTGTCCCAAAACTTTTTTTGAGTTAGAGCTACAGGATGCAAATTTCTGTATGAAAAAGCTAGCCTTTGCTTTCCTGACTGCCTGTATTGGTTCCTGACTTCCCTGAAAAGTTGCATATCGCGGGGACTATTCGATGCTAGTGCAATCCGCCACAGGATGTTTTTGTGCTGGTCAAGGGCAGTCAGGTCTGGAGTGAAGCAAGGGCTATATCTGTTCTTAGTTATACATTTTTTGAAAGGGGCATGCTTATTTAAGATGGTGAGGAAATTACTTTTAAAGAATGACCAGGCATCCTCTACTGATATCATGAGGTCAATATCCTTCCAGGATACCCGGGCCAGGTCGATTAGAAAGGCCTGCTTGCAGAAGTGTTTTAGGGAGCGTTTGACAGTGATGAGGGGTGGTCGTTTGACCGCAGACCATAGCGGATGCAGGCAATGAGGCAGTGATTGCTGAGATCCTGATTGAAAACAGCAGAGGTGTATTTGGAGGGCAAGTTGGTCAGGATAATATCTATGAGGGTGCACATGTTTACGGATTTACGGTTGTACCTGGTGGGTTCCTTGATCATTTGTGTGAGATTGAGGGCATCTAGCTTAGATTGTAGGACTGCCGGGGTGTTAAGCATACCCCAGTTTAGGTCACCTAACAGAACGAACTCTGAAGATAGATGGGGGGCAATCAATTCACATATGGTGTCCAGGGCACAGCTTGGACCTGAGGGGGTCTATAACAGGCGGAAAAAGTGAGAGACTTATTTCTGAAGAGATTCATTTTTAACATTAGAAGCTCGAACTGTTTGGGCATAGACCTGGAAAGTATGACAGAGCTTTGCAGGCTGTCTCTGGAGTAGATTGCAACTCCTCCCCTTTGGCAGTTCCAGCTTGACGAAAATGTTGTAGTTGGGTATGGACATTTTTGGTGGCCTTCCTATGCCAGGATTCAGACACGGCAAGGACATCAGGGTTGGCGGAGTGTGCTAAAGCAGTGAGTAAAACAAACTTAGGGAGGAGGCTTCTGATGTTAACATACATGAAACCAAGGCTTTTTCGGTTACAGAAGTCAACAATTGAGAGTGCCTGGGGACACGCAGGGCCTGGGTCAACCTCCACATCACCCGAGGAACAGAGGAGGAGTAGGATGAGGGTATGGCTAAAGGCTATCAAAACTGGTCATCTAGTGTGTTGGGGACAGAGAATAAAAGGAGCAGATTTATGGGCGTGGTAGAATAGATTCAGGGCATAATGTACAGACAGGGCTATGGTGGGGTGCGGGTACAGTGGAGGTAAACCCAGGCACCCGAGTGATGATAAGAGGGGTTGCATCTCTGGATGGGCTAGTTATGTTGGGTGAGGTCACCGCATGTGTGGGAGGTGGGACAAAGGAGGTATCTGAGGCATGCTGAGTGGGACTAGGGGCTCCGCAGTAAACTAAATCAATGATAACTATCCTAAACAACAGTGTACAAGGCATATTGACATTTGAGAGAGACATAAAGCGAGGCATAAAGCAATCACAGGTGTTGATTGGGAGAGCTAGATAAGACAACAACGGGTAAGACAACAACAGCTAATCAGCTAAGACAACAACAACAGATAAAATGGCGATGAATGGGCAGAGAGGGTCGGTTAACTACACACAGGGCCTGAGTTCGAGGCTGGGGCCGACAGATAAACAAAAAATAAGCAAAATGGAGTACCGTGATTAATGAACAGTCCAGCAGGCATCAGCTATGTAGCCAAGTGCTCATAGGGTCCAGTGAACAGCAATAGATGGAACAGGGAAGCCGCGGGGTAGTCGTTACTACGCTAGCACGCCGGATACACAGCGGTTAAAGTTAGCGTGTCAGTTAGCGAGTGTGTCAGGCTTCGTAATATAACTCTGACGGTGTGATCATGTGAGTGTGTCAGGCTTCGTAATATAACTCTGACAGTGTGATCATGTGAGTGTGTCAGGCTTCGTAATATAACTCTGACAGTGTGATCATGTGAGTGTGTCAGGCTTTGTAATATAACTCTGACAGTGTGATCATGTGAGTGTGTCAGGCTTTGTAATATAACTCTGACAGTGTGATCATGTGAGTGTGTCAGGCTTCGTAATATAACTCTGACAGTGTGATCATGTGAGTGTGTCAGGCTTCGTAATATAACTCTGACAGTGTGATCATGTGAGTGTGTCAGGCTTCGTAATATAACTCTGACAGTGTGATCATGTGAGTGTGTCAGGCTTTGTAATATAACTCTGACAGTATGATCATGTGAGTGTGTCAGGCTTTGTAATATAACTCTGACAGTGTGATCATGTGAGTGTGTCAGGCTTCGTAATATAACTCTGACAGTGTGATCATGTGAGTGTGTCAGGCTTTGTAATTTAACTCTGACGGTGTGATCATGTGAGTGTGTCAGGCTTCGTAATATAACTCTGACGGTGTGATCATGTGAGTGTGTCAGGCTTTGTAATATAACTCTGACAGTGTGATCATGTGAGTGTGTCAGGCTTCGTAATATAACTCTGACAGTGTGATCATGTGAGTGTGTCAGGCTTCGTAATATAACTCTGACGGTGTGATCATGTGAGTGTGTCAGGCTTTGTAATATAACTCTTGACAGTGTGATCATGTGAGTGTGTCAGGCTTCGTAATATAACTCTGACGGTGTGATCATGTGAGTGTGTCAGGCTTTGTAATATAACTCTGACAGTGTGATCATGTGAGCGTGTCAGGCTTTGTAATTTAACTCTGACGGTGTGATCATGTGAGTGTGTCAGGCTTCGTAATATAACTCTGACGGTGTGATCATGTGAGTGTGTCAGGCTTTGTAATATAACTCTGACAGTGTGATCATGTGAGTGTGTCAGGCTTTGTAATATAACTCAGACGGTGTGATCATGTGAGTGTGTCAGGCTTTGTAATATAACTCTGACAGTGTGATCATGTGAGTGTGTCAGGCTTCGTAATATAACTCTGACGGTGTGATCATGTGAGTGTGTCAGGCTTTGTAATATAACTCTGACAGTGTGATCATGTGAGTGTGTCAGGCTTCGTAATATAACTCTGACAGTGTGATCATGTGAGCGTGTCAGGCTTTGTAATTTAACTCTGACGGTGTGATCATGTGAGTGTGTCAGGCTTCGTAATATAACTCTGACGGTGTGATCATGTGAGTGTGTCAGGCTTTGTAATATAACTCTGACAGTGTGATCATGTGAGTGTGTCAGGCTTTGTAATATAACTCAGACGGTGTGATCATGTGAGTGTGTCTGTCATCTAGTCTCACTTGTTTATTTGTCATTAGACACACTCTTCACTTAAGGTCACTGAAGACTATCTCACCCCTTCTCTACCCTCATCCTCTCTCTGTACCTCCTGCAGGGGACAAGGATGGCAGTAAGGTGACAACGGTGATGGCCACCCCAGGCCAAGGGCCCGACAGGCCCCAAGAGGTCAGCTATACAGACACCAAGGTGATTGGGAACGGCTCCTTCGGAGTGGTCTACCAGGCCAAGCTGTGTGACTCTGGAGAGCTGCTGGCCATCAAGAAGGTTCTGCAGGACAAGAGGTTTAAGGTAAGAGAGACTGCAGGGTGCTCGCAGACACACACACCACCGCACATTTCTCTGATCTCATGAAACGATTACATCATTCTTGTCTTTTCAAAGATATCATCCTTCATTCATCTTTCAGGTGAAGTCTTTGTCTTCCATCCTTTCTTTGTAACGGATGACTTTCATTCAGAGTGGGTTCTACTATAAAGGACGACTCCATCCATTCACACTACTGTTCTCTGGTCTTTTGTGAATGGATTACAGGCTCCACACTCTGTTAGTAGAACAAAGAGAGAGACAAACACACACACTATACATGAGTCCCTCAGTTCCCTGCCACTCTCTAGTCTAGGTCCAGTACTACAGAAACAAACTCCTTAATCTACATCTGCTCAGTAGTAGCAGTGAATGCACAGATGGCTGTGTAATGTAGCATTGTGTTTTGCGTGTGTGTGCATGTGCGTGCGCGTGTGTCAAGGTCCAGATTGTCGCCATGTTAACCCAATTTCTCCTAGGCCTGACGATACCATCACTATCTCAATGTGGGGCTGTGAATAGGGCTGACTGTTGTGTTGCTGTTGTCTTTGTCAGATCACTAGCTTTGCCCTCAGAAGTCTTGGACTTATTCTCCTAATTGTTAGCTTTGGAGCCACAGATGTACTTAAGCATTTGGTTTGACTACTTTCTGATACAGAGTGCAGTGATGTGTGCTGAAACTATTGCCCGTCATAAAGCGTAATGCACTATGTAAAACTGTCCAGTGGCTTCAATACAGTGGTAACTGCATTCATATAGATCAGGGGTGTCAAATTCACTCCATGGAGTGCCTAGTGTCTTTTAGGTTTTTGTGTTTTCCTTTCAATTAAGACCTAGACAACCAGGTGACGGGAGTCCCTTACTAATTAGTGACCTTAATTCATCAATCACGTACAAGGGAGGAGCGAAAATCGTCAGACACTCGGTCCTCAGTGGAATGAGTTTGACACATGATATAGATAATATCACCATAATCTATGACCAGAAGGAATGTTGACTGAATTATTTGTTTTCTGCTATTTAACAAAAAGCATGACCAGTCCTATAAAATAAGCCCATTTGAATTCTTAAAGTTAGACTCTAACTAAATGCTAAATGTTGTTGCCACAAGCAGCACCACAGATATTGAGATGATCGAGATGCAAGACTTCGCTCTCACACAGTCACACACAGTATGTGCACGGGTTCGCTTCACACTGTTCACAGTGAGGTAGCCAGGGAAGTTTCAACGCTCTTAGTTCTTGTGGAAATTATTTTCTGCATCTACGTCATCAATGAGTCTACCTTAAAATTCTTAACTAATTCATTAAAATGCTTTTTGAAGGAAAGCCTATCATCAATCCAGATGCCTATACACAGGAGCACGATCAATGAGGCCACCATCCAATGTACGCATACAGAAATTATCAGATCATTTCTTACCTTATTTGGAAAATAACATATACTTCATTTTACCTGCATTAAGTACCAATTTCAGTTCTGCAAGGCAATAGCATACACAACAGTGTCATCTGCATACAGGTGAAATATATATATTTTTAAAGATAAACCAATATTCTTAATGTAAATAGTAAAAAGAACCGGACCAAGAATCGATCCTTATGGGACACCCTTTGTTATGTCCAGAAAACTGGATTCAACACCATCAGTAAATACACACTGCCTTCTGTCCGTTTAATCATTTTCAAACCAGTTACTTGCAGATGGGTTCTTAGGCTGCGTTTAGACAGGCAGCCCAATTCTGATCTTTTTCCACTAATTGGTCTTTTGACCAATCACATTAGATCTTTTTCAGAATTGGGCAGCCTGTATAAAATCAGCCCTAGTCAGACGTAGAGGTTTGGCTGTTCTGTTTTTCCTTTATAGCAGCCAACCCCGCTCTTTTTCTTTTCTCTCTCTCCCTCACTCCCTATGTGTGGACTGTTATGAAGAATGAACTCAATGAGTGTTGAGCGCTAAGTCTCCTCACATGACTGCTGCACACACACGCAAACACATGCGAACAGTTCACACACACACCAACATCTTTGTCTCCTCCTCTGTTTCTCTCTCTTTCTGCAGTGTGCCTCACACAAGGAGTGAGCCTTAAGCTGGGAGCTTTGTGACCAGTAGGCATATGTGCACGCACGCGCACACACACACACACACACACACACACACACACACACACACACACACACACACACACACACACACACACACACACACACACACACACACACACACACACACACACACACACACACACACTCACGTGAGCAGGCTCTGTACCATAATGCAGCTGGCTAAAGTAACTGTGTGTGTGTGTGTTCTAATGTCAGGCGTTGGGTGGGCTCAGGCTTCTCCCAGTGTATCTTGGGATATGTCCCTCTGGACTTTTTTGAGGGATCATATTGCAGCCCAGTGGAAGAATTACAGTGTAATACCCATAGTGTGTAAGTATAGCGTGTGTGAGTGTGTGTGCATGTGCTTGTACTCTGCATAGTCAGGGCTATAAATTAAAAAGACATAACATTTAGGAACAACATAAAATTAGATATATAGCCTATATGAATTCTAGCTACTTCTGAAGCACATGTTGTGCCCTAGAAACTAATATGTAACACGGTAAATTAATTAGCTTAATATAAAAACTAAAATGTTGATACAAATATCTGTCATTGAAATTAAAAAGATTTGTGGAATATTAGGTTTCTACTTTGTGGAAAAGCACAATTTTCCCATTGAGATGCATTGGATTGAAAATTGTACTCTGTCTCTTTAAGAGCAAGTTTGTGATGAGGACATGCAAGATATCTGTCATTCATTCATTGCTATGACCAGTGATCTCCTGAAGAAGCTATCCCTTTTCCTTTCTTTCTGTGCCCCCACATGTTTGGATATACTGGTAAAGTCACCAGGTTGTTAGCTAGCTAGCTAATGAGGTAACAAATATGACTGAACAAAGTGTTAAAGAAATGCGCCCCGCGAATGGCCTATGACATGGTTTATGAATGTAAAAAAGTAACTAAAATAAACTTCTTCTGAATCTATTTCTTTTTCCTGTCTTGAATGAAGAAATTCTATTTTGCGATCTCACAAAATAAATGTGAAATCTTTGAGGAGAAGTTCAATCAGTGAATCAGGTCATCTCCATGGTAACCAGAGACTTTCTGCCATACATGCCTTCAAACTACCGTAAAACCCCTTAAGTATTCCCTTGCCGAAGGAAAACATTTGAGGGGCTCTCTGCAGCACCCTTAAACCATTTCCTTAGGTAAGAGGAAATGGTTCCTTAAGGTAAATCATTAAGGGAAACACTTAAGATGTTTTATGCAACAAGGCCTGATCTTTTGAACTGTTTGGGTTAGATACAAGCAGTTTTTGCTGTATTAATGGTGCAAGCACGACGCTAACGATTCTGCGCTTGGGAAACAATGGCACATCAAAGCCTAATCATTACATTAATTATAATAAAAATAAATATATATACAGTGGCAAGAAAAAGTATGTGAACCCTTTGGAAATACCTGGATTTCTCCATAAATTGGACATAAAATTTGATCTGATCTTCGTCTAGATCACAACAGACAAACGCAGTCTGCTTAAACTAATAACACACAAACAATTATATGTTTTCATGTCTTTGTTGAACACACCGTGTAAACATTCACAGTGCAGGGTGGGAAAAGTATGTGAACCGTTGGATTTAATAACTGGTTGACCCTCCTTTGGCAGCAATAACCTCAACAAAATGTTTTCTGTAGTTGTGGATCAGACCTGCACAACGGTCTGGAGTAATGTTGGACCATTCCTCTTTACAAAATTGTTTTAGTTCAGCAATATTCTTGGGATGTCTGGTGTGAACTGCTCTTTTGAGGTCATACCACAGCGTCTCAATCGGATTTGGGCCACTCCAGAAG
The DNA here is from genome assembly GCF_016432855.1 of Salvelinus namaycush. Taxonomy (NCBI): domain Eukaryota; kingdom Metazoa; phylum Chordata; class Actinopteri; order Salmoniformes; family Salmonidae; genus Salvelinus; species Salvelinus namaycush. Next base: position 32,738,061 of record NC_052319.1, read on the forward strand.
GCGTATTTTCTTCTGTTGAAGCCATTCTGTTGTTGATTTACTTCTGTGTTTTGGGTCGTTGTCCTGTTGCATCACTCAACTTCTGTTTAGCTTCAATTGGCGGACAGATAGCCTAACATTCTCCGCCCAATGTCTTGATAAATTTGGGAATGAATTTTACCTTCGATGATAGCAAGCCGTCCAGGCCCTGATGCAGCAAAGCAGCTTCAAACCATGATGCTCCCTCCACCATACTTTACAGTTGGGATGAGGTTTTGATGTTGGTGTGCTGTGCCTTTTTTTCTTCCACACATAGTATTGTGTGTTCCTTCCAAACAGCTGAACTGTAGTTTCATCTGTACACAGAATATTTTGCCAGTAGCGCTGTGGAACATCCAGCTGCACTTTTGCAAACTTCAGATGTTCAGCAATGTTTTTTTTGGACAGCAGTGGCCTTTTCCGTGGTGTCCTCCCATGAACACCATTCTTGTTTAGTGTTCGACGTATCGTAGACTCATCAACAGAGATGTTAGCATGTTCCAGAGATTTCTGTAAGTATTTAGGTGACACTCTAGTATTCTTCTTAACCTCATTGAACGTTCTGCACTGTGCTCTTGCAGTCATCTTTGCAGGATGGCTACTCCTAGGGAGAGTAGCAACAGTGCTGAACTTTCTCCATTTATAGACAATTTGTCTTACCGTGGACTGATGAACATCAAGGCTTTTAGAGATACTTTTGTAACCCTTTCCAGCTTTATGCAAGTCAACAATTCTTAATCTTAGGTCTTCTGAGATCTCTTTTGTTCGGGGCATGGTTCACATCAGGCAATGCTTCTTGTGAATAGCAAACTAACATTTTGTGACAGTTTTTTTATAGGGCAATGCAGCTCTAGCCAACATCTCCAATCTTGTCTCATTGATTGGACTCCAGCTTAGCTGACTCCTGACTCCAATTAGCTTTTGGAGAAGTCATTAGCCAAGGGGTTCACATACTTTTCCCAACCTACACTGTTAATTTTTAAATTATGTATTCAATATAGACAAGAAAAATACAATAATTTGTGTGTTATTAGTTTAAGCATACTATGTTTGTCTATTGTTGTGACTTAGATCATCAGATCA